>NC_056737.1:1162975674-1163020674 GCF_019279795.1 Protopterus annectens | reverse complement strand
CTCTCCTACAGTCAGTAAGGAGTCAGTCAGCATTTCACCTCCATTTAACCGCCTATTCATTAACTCAGTCCTAACAATAACTAAACAAAACTCCAACCTACCATCCACCATATCACAAAAACCCATAGAACTGCACAGCAATTCATGTCCTCACCTGTCCCTACTGCAGCAATAAAAAATATTTACTAAAATTAAAGCCCTCAACCCTGGCAGCTGATGACCTACCAACAGAATACCTAAAAATTGCAGTTTTATCCATAGTATTCCCTGTATCAAACCTAATCTACAGTTCTATATGTGAAAAATCATGTCCTGACAATTTGGAAATAAATAATTCATAATCCACCTCCATAAAGGTGGCAACTTAACAGACCTATTTACCGATCTATAGCAATCCTGTCACACTTATCCAAAATTCTGGAAAGATGTATACACTTTCAACTCAAATTCCTCAATGGCTATAGCTTACTTTTTCCCCACACATCATGGATTCCAACCATATCACAGCACCACAACTAACCTTCTCAGCTTCACTAATACTGTCAGTCAACAGAGGAACAATTGGCACCTTGTCTCATCTATTTTTCTTGACCTGTCAAAAGCCTTTGACACAGTATCACATCAGAAACTATTATGTGAGCTAGCATCTGTGAATCTAAACAAATCAGTTCTAACTTAGTTTCATAGTTATCTGTCAAATAGGCAACAAACAGTTAATTGGATGCAAGACAGCTCGACTTTCCAGCCAGTTACAATTAGGGTTCCCCAAGGTTCCATACTTGGGCCTTTTCTTTTTAAAATATTTGAAAACAAACTCCATACTGCTTCTTAATAAGCAACAGCTTATTCAATATGCAGTGATGACACAATGATCTGCTCTGCACAATCACTGCATACCCTACAAGATATCACTTAACAGGATTTCCTAGGCACAGAATCCTGGCTCACCAATGCAAACCTGCTCCTCAAACACAAAAAGACAAACCCAACATCCTGGAGAATATAAGTGAAAAGGTCCACTCCATCTACCAATCAATAAACCTGTGTTTGAATCCCATAAGTTTCCCTGGATTCTATTTGAAATATCAGAAGAATCACTTAATGTATGTTTTGTATGCAGACATACAGGCTTTAAAAGCCTGTCTATGAAGACAGCCAGGGGATACGTTTTTGACTGTAGATGTTGTGAACCTTTTCACTTGTATTCCTGAGGATACACGTTTGGATTTATTTCAGGAAGTAATAGTAAGCTATGATTTTTCAACCGAGATGGATGTGAAGCTGATTGTGGATTTTATGAAGATGATTTTGGAGAACAACTATATCAATTTTGAAGGGGAAATATTTTGACAAGTGAAAGGTGTTGTGATGGGACACTGTGTGCTCTCATCTTTACAAATTTCATGATGTGTGATTGGGAGTTAATTTATATTTTAACAACAAAGAATTTTTACCTTATTGTAAATTTTAACTTGCATTGCATGGATGGGCATTTTTATTTTGTGATCCAGCCCCAATGAATTAATGTTTGGTTTTATCAACTATATCCAGAACATCTCATATTTTTTTTGAAATTCACACACATATATATATATATATATATATATATATGTGTATATATATATATATATATATATATATATATATGTATACATATATATATATATATATATATATATATATAAAATAAACATTATGCTAATTTTCTAGATGTGATGATCATGAAAATTAAAGCTGGTTTTCACTTAAATATTTAGAGAAAAACTACTTTTAGTAATTTGTATTTACATTTCAATAGTAATTACCCATATATACAAAAAGTGAGTTTGGTTAAGTGGCAACTCATATGACTACCTAAGATGATATCAGATCATTTGAATTTGATAACTGAAATGAATGAGTTGAAAACTATGTTATTACAAAGGAGTTATCCTGCTAGTATTATACATGAGATGATCAGTTATGTATTATGACACAGTGAGACTCCGTATAAGCCCTTATTAGGTATTGGAATGCAGGATTTGGATTATAGATGGAAAAATATAGTACAAATAAATTGTTTGATAAAGCTTTTATTTTTAAGTACATGTCAGAAACAAGGAAGATTAAAATATTATTAGTGCTAACTTGAATATTTTTAAAGTAAATTATAGAATATCTGATATCCTGCATGAGAAATCCCAATTTGTTCTCAAAACAGGGAATAACTTGAAAAGAAATCTTTGAGACCTAGTGAATAACAGGATAATAAGAAAGACTCTTAGGCTGGCTTTGTAAAATGTGTGCATTGCAGACAATGCTCAGATATGTTTATGGACAAGAAGCTTAGCCTACAAAATACTTTTAATAGTGATGTATATTTTGTTTATTACAACTGTGGTATGGCTGGGATAGTATATTTAGCTATTTGTGCTTCTTGTCCAGCATTTTATATTGATACAATTGACGGGTGGCGCAGTGGTGCAGCAGTTAACGTTGTCGCCGCACAGCAATAGGTTCTCTGGTTCAGTTCTCGACTGGTTTGCCTTCTGTGTGGAGTTTGCACATTCTCCCTGCATTTGCATGGGTTTCCTTCCGGTACTCCGGTTTCTTCCCACATTCTAAAGACATGTGTCTGGAGCATATCTCCCCAGGCCTCCGCTGAAAACAGGCTCTGTGGAGCCTAGTTGGACTTTCCCGGTCAACAAATGTTAAATAAAATAAGAAATTAAGTAAATAAAATAAAAATAAGACTGAATATCAGCTAAGGAAAAGAATTTATGAGCATGTATATGATATAGAAAGGGAGAATGTACATTGTTTAAATATTCAGTTTCTTGTAAATAATTTACAAAATGTTGTTTTGCTATACTTGAGGTAGTGCATGGGAAAACCACCTTGAACACAAGGAACTGTTGTGGCAGTTCTGTTTAAATGCATAAAATAAATCAAGTATTAATGAAATGGTGTCCACTACTGCAGTATTAAAGATGAGAGCTGCTAAATTATGAATTGGTTAAAAGGAGGTTTTTTGGTTTATATTGTAATGCTTTAATGCTTTATGATGCATATTAATGGTACGTATAAGGTTTAAGAATTGATTTTATTAGATGGTTGTTGTTTGTGATGGTGTTATCACTTTAAATAGACTAACTGGCTGTAACTTTTTAACTTATCAACTACCAGCTAGTTTACATAACTGTATGGATATGCTGGTGTTAAGTTAGTTATGAAGAAGTCTTGTAATGTTTGGAGATGAAAGTACTCAAGTAGTGTTTTAATTAAAGATTATATTTGTTTTATTTGTTCATATTTTGTTCTTCTGAAAAGAAAGCAAAACTTGATCTGAAATATTTTTAGACATCTGACTGTGAGCTTCTCAAGGACTTTTCCTAACAGATAAAAATTAAATAGGTCTAAAATCAGTGCAAGAAGTAGGATTTTTAATTCTGGGAATTGATTTGATAATATCATCTATCCATATCTTAGGGAAATTATTTTGGTGAATCATAGATTATAAATATTACCATTATTCATTTTTAACCTAGGTATATCCATAAATGTGGTCCCATGTGGGTATATACTGTCATAAAAGCTCCTTCTAAAGTCTAATAAGGAATACCAGTTGTTTTACACACAATGGAGTCATCAGTTACTAGGAAGTTTGTATGCTTCCACATTTTCAATATCTACCTTACTGACTTTTAAATCTTCTGTAGCTGATTAAAACATCACCGAGTTTGTTAACATTACCTTTCTGCACTGCAATTGAACTGTACCTGTATGTGTGATTTACTATAGTCATAGTAGGTCTGCGTAATGTCTTACATGTCTGTATTTCTTATTTTGTTGTGTTTCTGATATCCTGAGGCACTGATAAGGCCATTGGGGTGTATTCTTTGGAGCTTCTGCATCAGCAGGTGTTCTTTGGTGTATCTGCTCACTGGTGGGGCTGCTGGTGAATGTTTAGTTTTAATATGCTGGATATACTTACACACCTTATAGAGATTTATTTTATTTATTTACAGAGCAAGTCACCTGGTCTTTACCTGGCCTTTTTATCTACAATCTGGTCCATTAACTCAAGGATAAATTAAATAATGATAAACAGTGTGTTACTGAGATATCGGAAGAAACTGGTGTACTCATGGAAAACTCACACAGACATGGAAAGAATGTGTAAGGTCTGCGAAGACTGGGATGAAAGATCGTGTCTGAACCCCAGACTTTGCTGTTCAGAATTAAAGACCTTACTACTACCTGATCTTTAAAATAGGTCAAAAAGGATTGTAGTACTCATGAACATGAGGCAGTATTTATGGACCCTGAGATAAGTACCAGTTTTCAGGTCATTGAAAATCAGACAATTTAATATCTTCAAATATAACTTTTAAGTAAGATCTTCCCAGTTAAAATATAATTTGAAGAATTAGGTTTACCTTTATTAAAAGGCTGTGAAACTGATGAATCAAATAATAAGGTTTAATTTTAAACAAATTGTATTATTTTAACTTTCTACAGTGACTCCGTATGACAAGCTGGGAAAAGAGTTTAAAGCTGATATCACCAGTAGCAGGTGATAATATGACCTGGAGAATAAATGCTGTTTATCAAGCTCTGGCAGGTGGTGCAGAGGGTTAAGGCTGTGTGCTATAGTGCCTGTGGTACAAGGTTTGAATCCCACTTTCCTTAATTGTCTACTGATTATGAGCAAGTCCCTTCACTAGACATTGCTTAGGGGCAGCTAAGAATCTTGGCAAGGGTCTCCATAGCTCTCAACCAATCAGGAACAAATCATAAGATAATCAGAGATGAGTTTTAAAATATTGCTAATTATTGTGATTATTTAGTAAGTGTAATTTGCCATCTTTTCTCAAAAAGTCAAAGTTTTAGCAGGGATTAAGAGGATGAGAGCAAAAATTTCACTAAAAATTAAAGACAGATGAGAGGTCTGAAGGTCTTCTGGAGTGCAAGTCTAGTAACTGTGAATAAGGGAAGGACATTCACAGTATGATTTTATCACTAGCAAGTACAAAAGAGATAAGACCTGAGACAGACTTGTAAATTATGGATAACTTGAATCACTGAGCTTAAGAATACAACAGGGACTGCAGGGCTGAGATGGAGAAAATCGGATCTGCTCACACAGATTCCTGCTCTGCCAACTCTGATAAGAAAACTTTGAATTGTTTTCCTTACCTTAAAAAAGTCTGGTTTCTCAGAATTCACATTCCTATAGACCTCACAAATAAAATCTGCTTTCTGATTTAACCTAAAACTTCTAAAACTCCCAGACCAAGTCTTTACAATGACATAAAAATGATGTAAAAGCAACAGTAGAAAGAAGAATATGATATAAGTATACAAACCAGAAAAAGTCAGATACAGTACGATAACAGCTGTCTCAAAACAAAAGCAAAATCTAATGAAACCAGAAAAAGTCAGATACAGTATGATAACAGCTGTCTCAAAACAAAAGCAACATCTAATGAAACCAGAAAAAGTCAGATACAGTACGATAACAGCTGCCTCAAAAGAAAAGCAAAATCTAATGAAACCAGAAAAAGTCAGATACAGTATGATAACAGCTATCTCAAAACAAAAGCAAAATCTAATGTATTTATTTATTTATGGACATTAGTTTACCGGGAAGGTCAGAGTGGGTGAGTTGCCCATTTTCAGCAGAGGGCTGGGTAGAAAAGCTTTGCAATTCATGACAAAACATGCATGCATATATAGATATATATATATATATATAGATATATATATGTATGTATGTATATATATATATATATATATATATATATATATATATGTATGTATATATATATATATATATATATATATATGTGTGTGTGTGTGTATATGCATATAGACAGAGTTTTAAAACAAGATGGCAAATAAAAGAACTTTAGATAAATAGACTTTCAAACAACAGCATTTTAATACTTTGCAATAAAATGTTCATTCTCAATCCTTAACCTATTAAAACATATATTTCAAGAACCAAAATGCATACATAAAAATTCCCCATGTTTATACTAAACCCAGCCAATCCAGCATCCATCTTCTATGTGAAATGAAATAATCAAGAAGCCATCTTGACAAACACAGAATCCTATATAGATAAATATCACCACCGCCCCCATGGGCAGCTGATTGGTCCTTCAGTGCCACTGCACAATCGTCATCCATAACATATCTTGGTGACCCTGAATACAAAACTACCACTTTACTGATTGTGTGGCGATATCTGTGCTATTTGTTGTGAATGTGCATGCTACTTTACAATCATATGCATGCGTATTTTGGATAGTGGCAGTTTGTGTCGTGTATCATGTGGGTTTTATTTCTTGTACAATTAAAAATTAAATCATTATAAGTTTTTCAGAAGCTCTACCCAATGAAGATACACATTCTAAAGGGAAATTTTGTGCCTTAGAGTCTGCTTCAGGTTATTTCCTTTTCCAATCCATTTTCACAATCTACTGCTAGTCTGGTAATGGCAGTAAATTATTTCTGTTCTGCGTTTGAACAAATTTTTTTTTAATGGTAATTGAAGTTAACCACAGCTAAAATAGTGCTCTTCATTGTCTTGTTTTAGATGTTTTCTATATTAATAACGAACTCCCGCTAATGGTGCAAAATGGAAACTGAAAGATGTATTTGAAGACTTAGGTATTTGCATTCTAATAACATAGTTGGACCCCTAAAATCATAAGAAGCTGGAGTGACGTCAGGTTCTGTCCTCAGCTCAGGCCCCTTAGTGACCTTTCCATTATCTTTGTGTCTTCCAACATGAAGTAATTGAAAGAACTTTTAAACTAGGTGGAGAATTCAAGGGTGCTCCTTTTCCTAAAAGCACATGCAGGGTCAAAGACTGGAATCCTAGAAATTAAGATTCATGAAGTCAGAATTCTGTTTTAATGTTGGGAAGGTTGAGAACATGAGCTTAAAATAAAGCAGGTCCCTTTATGGAGACCCAGGTTTTCCGTAAGATAATGTCCGGTCAGATGACTGTCCTACTACATCAACTCTTTGTTGCCTTTCCTTTGGTTTCATATCAATCCATGTGATTATGTACAATAATTTTTGTTCAGTTGTTTGCTGTAGTCATTTTTAATTTGTTAATGGAGCTTTTCTCCCTGGACCTCCACTGAAAATGGGGTATTCTAACTCAGTGGACTTTCCCAGTCAACAAATGTCAATAAATAAATAAATAGATTCACAACTAGGCTATCTAAAGCACCAGGAAACGGAATTGTTTCCGAAGCCTTATTCAGCTCCAAAAATGAAAAAAAAAAACTGTGGATATTCCAGTGTTTAAAGCAAAGCTGTCTAGCTAACAAAAGTCCAGAAGGCTTGTGGGGGGTTAATCTCTATGTTAAAAAACGACACATGCTGGAATAGATCTGGTCAGTCAGTAGATGTACCTTCTTTTTGTAGCAATTCAATTTCATGGTATGTGAAATACTTCTGTATGACTGAAATCTGAAGTTAGGCTACTAGGTCTGTAGATATTAATAGATTAAGTCTTTGCCATTTAAAATTAGCCACAGCAAATGATTCCTTTTAGTTTTCTGGTGCATGGCATTCCTCTAGCAGCATGTCAAACATTTTTTTTTTAATTTCTAGCAGAGACCCCTAGTTTTGTGATGGGAGCATTTGGAATGACATGTCATCAAGAATCATGCTACATATGGTCTTAACCCTGTACAGTGTCTTTTTGACTTCAATATTACTTATTTTCAGGAACTAGTAATGCTTGATATCATGCATTCTGATATTAAGTTTGCCACTCCTACACACTGTATATTTACTATCTCTGCCATTTACTTAGGATGGTGTATACAATGTTATCTGGTGCCTAAAGACCTAATTAGTGAGATGGCATAGAATGTCTATATATTGGTAAAACTATTTTTTTATTATCCATTTTTTGAAAGACCATGTTCACATTGTTATTGAAATATCTGTTGCCTCATCCATTTTGGTACTTATTTTATTTAAATTGTATTTATTTTTTTTGATTGGGGTGCTCCCAAAGGATTTAGACTTTATGAATTCTTTTTAGTAATACCTAACATCTATTCATAGGTTCATAGATGTGTACTAGGCTAATGGCCCTGGAGCCTTTACAAGCCTAGCCCATAGGATTACCCTGGCATTGTGCTACCTGACCTTAGTTCCCAGTGCCTCTGTTAAGTAAAGCCACTGGACTGATCCCTGGGGTGATTTTTTTATTTCTCATCAAGATTTCTCTTGAAGAGGGTCAGTGAGGTGCTCTACTTGACATGTATGGGAAGTCTATTCCATAGAATGGGCAGTCTCTGTGTTATAAACCTGTTCCTCCAGCATGTTCTGTTGATTGTGGTAATGAGGTTGAGGTCTCTGGGGTGTGTGGTGCAGAGGGATTGGGATTTCATTAGATGTAGCATTTCTAACAGAACTGGGTCAGACATGGCTTTGTAAGTCAAGCAGAGATCCCCTCTAAGTAGGCAATATGAGACAGAGAATAGTTGGAGTTTTTTGTGTCTGTCCATATAGGACAAATGTTTAATGCCTAGGATTCTCTTTGTGAGTACTTTTGCAGCCTCTCCAGTTGTTGCAGGTGTTTAGTGAGGTACATGCCAAATGGGGCATTTTACTCAATGATCGACCTAATGAGGGAAGAGTAGAGGGAGACAATGACCTCTTTCTTCCTGGATGCAAAACCCTTAGTTATGAGATGTGCCAAATAGAAGGACTTTCTGACTACACTAGCAATGTGGTGGTCAAAAGAGAGGTTGCTGTCAACCTGTATTCCCAGATCTCTTATAACACCTTCTGTGTTCAGTGGACTACCATCAGTGTGGTAATTCATGAGAACCGGGCTTTTCCCAAAGGGGATGACGACACATTTTTTGACATTGAGCTTAAAGCCATGGTTCTGGCACCAGTTGTTGGTCTTGGTGAGGCCTTTCTGTAGGATGTCAGCATCACTTGGGGACTTAATAATAGCTCCCAACTTGCAATCATCTGCAAACTTTGTCAGCCAGAGTCCTTTCGTGTTGGCCTGGACTTCAGAGAAGTAGATACCAAACAGGAGAGGACGCAGGACCAAACCCTTGTGGGAGTCCACTTGTGACCGGTCGGCAGTCTGACTTCGAGTCAGCTACTTTCACACTGTGGGTTCTACCTGTGAGCCAGTTTGAAACCCACCTAGTGATATAGGGATTGATGCCTAGCTTAGTGAGTTTTTCTATGATTCCTGAGTGAGGAATGGTATCAAAGGCCTTGGCCAGATCAAGGTAGGCTGTATGAACCACCTTGCCTTCATACACAGCTCTGGTCACTGATTCAAAGAAGTTGACCAAGTTGAGCAGGCATGATCTACCCTTCACAAAACCAAACTGTGTGTGATCCAGAGTTTGGAGATTCCCCATATCCGTGTTTATTAGGTCCATGATGATGTGTTACATAGCTTTGCAGATCAGACTTGTCAGGCTAATGGGTCGATAGTTCCCAGGGTCTGTAGTCACTCCTCCTTTGTGGAGAAGGATGACTGTAGCAGTGCACCAGTTGGTAGATACAAAGCCTGAGGTGAGGCTGTGATTGAACAGGGCACACAGGTGAGGTGCCAGGTCACTCTGTAGTTCATGCAGAACACAGCCAGAGATATTGTCAGGTCCCATAGAAGCTGTATTCTTGGCCTTGGACAGTGCTGTTTTAACCTGTGCAGCAGTAATACTGGGTGCCTGGCAATCTACTGGTATTGTGACTGGTCCTTTGGGGGGGTGAGACAGGGGTAAAGTTGGCACTGAATCTGTCGGCCAGTATATTGGCAATATCTGTTAGCTCAGTATAGGAGATACCATTGAGCAGTAGCTCAGAGCAAATCTGGGTATTGCCGTGGAGATTCTTTACATAACTTTAGAAGACCTTGTGGTTGTCTTTACTATCTGCTGCAATTCTGTTTTCATAGCTAGCTTTGGAGGATTTGATAAGGGATCTCAACTTTTTGTTGAGGCTAATAAGGGAGTTTTTCAGTCTTGGGACTTCACCTTATTCTGCATCAGTTTCCTCTTTCTGTTGTAGAGTTTGTTTATGGCAGAGGACCACCAGATTGGCTTCTTTTTTGGAGGAGCGCATCTTGGTTCTATTGGGTATGGCAAGATCCATGCATTTGTGTACGTGTTTGTACAGTGAATTGGTGTATGATTCGGCGGTCATGCAACTTTTCTCCATTTGCGTATTACAGTAAGGAAGTTGTACTTACCTAGTCAATATAATTGTTTTCAGCTATGTGGTTTTCAGTAAATGCTAAGACTGGTCAGTGTCAGATTTTGCATCTAATTTTACCAAACTCATTTTTACTATAGTAAGAAATTAATATAAATGGATGCTGCATCTTGAGGGGGGGGGGTGGGTAATACATTTAATGTCCCTGTGATTTAATGATTTCCAAAGTTCAAACAAGTTTTCTTGAAATGCAAATTAAATATCTGATGTTCTGTATACTAAGCTGAAAATATTTGCATTTATTATTGAGCGATATATCAGCTGTTATAAATTATTAATAAGGGGAATAATCTGAGCAGTTAAAGACAACACACTTCCACATGTTTCTGTATTAGTATTTGGCAGTCTTCAAAAAAAGATCATATTTAAATACATAATGGTAGAAATGCTAATTAGTTCAGCTGCCACAGTTTTGTAATCCTGATCAATACGTAATGATCCCCCTCTGTTTTAAGTTATGATAAAGAATTGAGATGTACTTTTAAAAATCTGGAATACAAAAAAATGTAGAATGAAAAGCTTCTGTGATATAAATTATCATATGTATATCATCATCATCATCTTCTTATAGCTGTTCCCGTTAGGGGTTGCCACAGCGGATCATCTGTTTCCATTTCTTCCCGTCCTCTGCATCTTACTCTGTCACACCAACCACCTGCATGTCCTCTCTCACCACATCCATAAACCTTATCTTAAGCCTTCCTCTTTTCCTGTTACCTGGTAGCTTCATCCTTAGCATTTTTTCCCAATATACTCTGCATCCCTCCTCAGTACATGTCCAAACCAACATAATCTTGCCTCTCTGGTTTTGTCTCTAAACCTTCCAACCTAGGCTGACCCTCTAATATACTTATTCCTAATCCTGTCCACCCTCGTTACACCCAGTGCAAATCTTACCATCTTTAACTCTGCCACATCCAGCTCTAACTCCTGCCATTTAACATAGCTGGTCTCACTACCCTCTTGTAGACCTTCCCTTTCACACTTACTGGTACTCGTCTGTCACAAATCACTCCTGACACTCTCCTCCACCCACTTCACCCTGCCTGTACTCTCTTCTTCACCTCTCTTCCACACTCACCATTACTCTGAACTATTGACCACAAGTATTTAAACTCATCCACCTTCACCACCTCTACTCCCTGCATCCTCACCATTCCTCTATCTTCCCTCTCATTCACACACATATATTCTGTCTTAGTCCTGCTGACCTTCATTCCTCTCCTCTCTAGAGCATATCTCCACCTCTCCAGGGTCTCCTCCACCTGTTCTCTACTCTCACTACAGATCACAATGTCATCTGCAAACATCATAGTCCACTGGGACTCCTGTCTGATCTCATCTGTCAACCTGTCCATCACCATTGCAAATAAGAAAGGGCTCAGAGCTGATCCTTGATGTAATCCCACCTCCACGTTAAACGCATCCGTCACTCCCACCGCAGACCTCACCGCTGTCACATTACCCTCATACATATCCTGTTCCACTCTTATATACTTCTCTGACACTCCCGACTTCCTCATACAATACCACAACTCCTCTCTAGGCACCCTGTCATATGCTTTCTCTAAGTCTACAAAAACACAATGCAACTCCTTCTGACCTTCTCTGTACTTCTCCATCAACACTCTCAGAGCAAACATTGCATCTGTAGTGCTCTTTCCCGGCATAAAACCATACTGCTGATCACTAATCATCATGTCCCTTCTTAACCTAGCTTCCACTACTCTTTCCCATAACTTCATGCTGTGCCTGATCAATTTAATCCCTCTGTAGTTACTATAGCTCTGCACATCACCATTATTCTTAAAAATTGGTACCAAAACACTTTTTCTCCATTCCTCAGGCATCCTCTCTCTTTCCAAGATTTCATTAAACAATCTGGTTAGAAACTCCACTGCCATTTCACCTAAACACCTCCATGCTTCCACAGGTGGACCAACAGCCTTTCCATTCGTCATCCTCTTCATAGCTATCCTTACTTCCTCCTTGCTAATCCATTGCACTTCATGATTCACTATCCCCTAATATAAAAAAAAAACAGTACTATAAATAAATAAACAGGAACACACATAAAAACCTACCCACCACCAATATATGTCATAAATGTACAGTTGCAGTTTTCATAGTGGATATAGAGACGTATATAAACTGAGCTAAGCAGAGAGTTATGCAAATAGCAATGACATATTGCACATAAATAATGTTTTACCCATTTAGCAGGTTAGGCTATGGGTTTGTCATTCAGCATGTGGGAAGAAGATATTATGGAATCTGGATGTCCTGCATCTAATGCTTCTGTAGTGCTTTCTTATATTATACATGGTATTAAACATGAGGACCTACGTATATATCTTACCTACAAAACCTACAATATTTGGGGGAGGTTGGGGACTGACATAATGGTTAATGTCATTATCTCAGACAAGAGATACAGCGTTTGATTCTCACTAAGAGAAATTAGCTTGGCTTAAAATGGCCCACAAGTGTAATTTGCCTAATACTTACCTATGAACCTTACCTATGTACCTAAGGAAATGTGTAACAGCTCATTATGAATAAATTAAAACACAAAAATTATGTACCAGAAAAAAATTAACCTTTAAAATGAAACAAAGGAAAAATAAATGAAAGGGTCCAAAAATTACATAATTACTAATCAACATTAAGCACTGAAGTTAAGAAAAGCAAAAGAAAAAAAAAGGAAATATTACTTGGTGCAAAAGGTAGCTGTTACGTCGTTATATAACCATATGAATAGTACAAAAGTTGAAACACAAGACAGAAGCACGCTTGCAAAAGAAATGAAATTAATTATACAGAAGAAAAGATAGCCTTGAAATATTTTCAGAATATTAGCTTACAAAATTCATCCAAGTTTGCCAATGTGTAATAGTTTCCTTTTGAAGCTCTGCTTGAATATTTAAAATTGAAATTTGATTCTTACACAAGTAGGTACTTAAATCAAAAAGTGCTTCTGTATTTCAATTACAGTTGACAGTTTTGTGACATTGTAATAAAATAAGAGCTTTTCTGAATCATTCACAAGTCAGACCAGAACAGACATGAGTTTCTTCAAATCTGTTAATAAAATAACATTCGATAGTCTGTTCTATCCAGGACCTTTCCATGAAAATGGACAAGTTTTGTATTAAAAATGTTAAGTGTTCTAGATTACTGTTACAAGCAAATAGAGCTCTTAAAATCCTTAATACAATAGTAGGGCAATCAAACAAAAGGTGTGGGAAACCTATTGTTTGATACTGAGAATATGACAAATGGTAAAGAATTTCAGAGTGTCTTCTAAAACAAAATACATGTCTAATTAATAAAACAGAGAGGGGAATAAAGAAAACGTAAAACATATGGAGTCCCTAAAATGAAGAAAGACAATATGATTTATAGGTAAAGACTAGACTATGCCTTTGTAGACCATTTTAAGCTAAGCCAGTTTGCCTCACAGGTGAAAATCAGACCCAGTACCCTGTGACTGTGAAGTATACACTTTAACCATTATGTCACCCCAAACCCTGAGAAATGTTTATAGCTTTGCTATCCAAAATAGTAAGTCTACAGGGGAGACTTTCATATTGAACACAAACAGCTTATTAGTGACTTTCCCTGATATGAATTTAAAAGTTGGTGAGATAGCTAACAAATGCTTTTTTCACACTTAATGACAAGAAATTCTTTCTTGTTTCTTTATTAATCAATGCATTTCAAACTAAAGGAAATCAACTACTTATTTTTAGAGTTATCAGTATGCAGTTAAATTAAATTACATAAGTTGTATGACATACGTTAATAACAGATTTTGCTTTGTTTTTGTATTTTTCAGTGTAGCTGTTGAAGGTGAATCAATTCTTATGTAAACGAGAGATTAAAGTGTGGCAGATAGCACAGAGAGCTAAGACTGCAAGTTGTTATTGAGCTGTTTCTTGGAATCCAAAGTTTGATTCTCCTAACCTCTATTTGCCTACACTATGACTGTGAGCAACTCACTAAACAGACAGTGCTCCCAGGGTACCCCTGAAAAGGACACCTGTGTTAAATAGGCTTACCTGTTTAACAATAAAATAAAAATTGAAAGTGCATTTTTCTTTAAACCATTTCTATCTTCATTTATAATAATTTGTTTCACTTTCATACTCTATTTAAATTTTTATTAATAATTGATTAAAAAAAAGAACTGGTGAGGATGGAGAAATTGCTTCACCATTAAGCAATGTCATTTGTTATTTTTTCTGCTCCCTAGTCAAGAGCCTTTACAGATGCCAAACTGCATTATTGAGAGACATTAATGAGGGCAACTACTTATTTTCAAACTGGAACACTAAATTAAAATTTGCTAGGTGTGCACTGGATAGAAATGTTGGTACATTTGCTTTTACAAATATGTAAATTAGTTTGATAACCTAAGTGTTTATTAGATTTGGCTATATTGATATTTTAGAAGAGATGGTGACTGATGAAAGATGAAAGGGATAGCTGAACTAAGAGATATCAAGCTGAAAGGTGGTCACTGACTATCTAAAAGAAATCCTTAGCTGCTTATATGCACTTGGAGAAATGTCTACTTGTAGACTTCAGATGTATTTACATAATTAACTTTTTCAATAATAGTCACTCGTTATATCTTCATTGTGGATATATAGGAGTTACAAAAGACACTGTTTGTGGAAGATCACTGAATGATGTGCAGTCATCCATATCCTTACTTCACATGACTCTTGGAGTGCAGGATTACTAGTTGTAATAGTATGCAGTTGGGTTTGGTAAATGCATAATACTGACATTGACTCAATGTAAAAGTGGATTGAATACATAAAAATAAGTGACATGAATGCTAAGATGTCTGAAAAATGCAAAGAGAAGTGTTAAACAACAATCAGTTCGTAAAGCCAAATTGGAAGTTGTGTTTCACATTGCTTGTTGCTATTGTAAGTATCAACATACAACTCTGTAATATGACTTGGCTGTGTGGAGAAATTTCAGTGTGGCTGCCTGTGTCTGTGAATGAGATCTGAAGAAATGTCTCATGAGTATGATGAATGGGGTCCCTATCAGTCGATTGAGTTTTCAGAAACTCAGAATTCATATGGTTGAGATCATATAATCAAGTTTTGAAAATCCAAAGCTTTAGAATGGAGATCGTGGTACAGTGTGGATCAAGAAATGTACCATTTCCCTCAATGTAGTGCAATTTTGGAGTCACTATATATAATATGCAGGGGGAGTGGTGTGTGCAGTGGGAGGGGGCTTGACTCCTGCAAAAACATAAAAAGGGTAGATTTTTGTGCTTTTAGTGTTTTCTTTGAATGTTTGACTTTTCAGAAACTTGATCATATGATAGATTGTTATGTTTTTTAATGTCTTATATTAATGTTCGAGTTTTTCAGAAACTTGATCATATGATCTCGACTGTATGAATTTCGAGTTTCTGAAAACTCGATCATCTGACATAGACCCGATGAAAGATGGTTAAATTCTTACAAGAAGTGGAAACAGTGGCTATTATGCAGAAAGATAAGAGAGAACAAATTTTAATATTATTGTATACTTATATATATATATATATATATATATATATATATATATATATATATATATATATGGATTCCTATTACAAGAATGAAAGTTCACTACTTTGAACTTGTAATAGGAAGCCTCACTTCTGCGAAAGTTCACTTTAACGAAAGTGAACTTTTGCGTAAGTGTACTTCACCGAAAACATCGCAGCACATTGGAGGACATAAAAAACAAGCTATGTCCTCCACTATGGTGCGATAGTCACGGACCTTAGGGTTAGGGCACGGGTTAGGGTAAGGGGATAGTTAGTAAAGCAATCCCCTTACCCTAACCCATGCCCTAACCCTAAGGTTCGTGACTATCGCACCATAATGGAGGACATTGCTATGCCTTTCACTGCGGTGCAGTCACCACGGACCTTAGGGTTAGGGCACTATGACCCGTGCCCTAACCTTAAGGTCCGTGAGTACTGCACAGAAGTTCAGTACAACACCCGTTCGTTGTACTGAACTTCACGTAAGTGCACTTTCAATTAAGTGCACTTTCACTGCAGTGAACATTCCATGCACTATTTTGAATTAGTGAAAATTCGATCTAGTGTATGGAACCCATATATATATATATATATATATATATATATATATATATATATATATATATATATATATATATATATACACACATAAATAGATAGCTATAGATAGATATACATATAAATAGATATATAAGGATACTATAGACAAAAGACAGAAATGTCAGCTATGTTTTAAAGAGGACCCACTTGTCAGAGTGTAGGAGTAATGCTACACAATTGAGTTTGTCACTAATGGAAAGCTATAGTAGAACCTCCTTACAGATAATAAGTAAACTGCATACTTCAAACTGATTGGTTATAAGAAGGACAAAGTATGTTTGGATGGAAATTCAATGATAAATATTTTAGATTAAAGGTTAACATGAGATTAATTTGCAATTTTGATTTATTAGACTGGATTATATAGTATATTCATTGTCAATATAAAATCTACATAAGATGTGATCCCATGAAGATAGTCGTAGAAGAAAATTCTGAGATTATGAGAAATGGTTACATAAAACATACATATTTTAATAAATAGTCATGAGTAGTGAGGCTCAGAGGTAAATAAAATTTGAGGTTAGAGTCAATAAAAAATTAGAAGGTCATTGATGTGCATTCACGTTGGATGTATTTGACAGGGAAATTTTAGTAATACTTTATATCTAGAAGCATACCCCATATTTTAGGAATTTTAGTAGTATATCTGAGAGAAGTGCAGAATGACAGATACAATATAAATACTAAACTATTAATCAGTGGATGATATTGCAGAATGCATAGTTTAATGATAATTTTGCTTTGCAGTTCATATTTCAATATTGTAGGATAAACAGAAGATATATATTTCAGTTTACAAAGACACTCTATAAAGTGTTTAAAAATACAAATAAGTACATGTCACATAACTAAGTAAATACTGAAAGTCAGGAAATTACAAAGTTCTTATTTGACATCTTTTGAAATTATTAATGATAATGAGAAATGATGCCTATTTTAATGACAATGAACACTGACACATAAGTAATAATGCAGAATATGCACTTATATGGTAACTGGTGATACAAATGTTTAACCCAAAGTTTAAAAGTTAAACTGACGTTTTAACAGCTTATAAATAGCTTTATATATGAGATTCATGCTACTGCAATGAATGCAGTAACATGGCACAGTATCAAATTTAGTAACTAGGATTATGTAAATAAATGTAGAACAAAGCAATACTTATTTCTTAGCATGTTATTGTGACTATCTGTATAGCACTTCATAGGATTTATTTCTCGATAGCTCGGATGATTGTTTACTATACTAATTGATCAGACTGACTTAACTAATTAAATAAATTGGAACTGAGTGTGGGATTATTGTTAAATAGTTTATATAATTAATGTATGATACGTTTGTTTGACATTGAGGAAGAATAAACGTAAATCGGTAAATGTGGAGCAGGAAATGAAGAAAAATAAATGAAAACAAAGCGGAAGACAGAGATGTAAAGGATAGACAGAGAGAGAGAGATGGGTAAGATGAAAGAAAAGAAAGAAAGAAAGAAAGAAAGAAAGAAAGAAAGAAAGAAAGAAAGAAAGAAATGCCGGTTAATTGGGTAATTTGTTCAAATCAGTTTGCTTGTTTTCTATTGTTATATATAAAAAAAAAAAAAAACAATTTGCACTTTATCTGCTTTTACTGTATTTGTGTTTCTTCCTACTTTATTACCTTATTTTGATTTTGCCTCTTCTTAAAAGTATTCATTTGTGTTTATTCTGCTGCATTTATTACTGCTTGGTAGTAGCCTGATTAAATTGTAACTGTTATTCTAAGCCTTTGGGTTTAAGCACTTGGGCTTCAGACCAGTTGGTTTAAATTAAGAAGGTTTGTGGTCTGCACTGTTGAGGCAGGACAGATAGCTTACATCCTTCTAAGTTGGGAGTTGCTGATTGAAGTCTCAGTGTCTGTTATTCTAAAAGTGTATTAGTTCTGGTTTAAGCACTCGGGCTCCATGCCAGTTATTTTACATTAAGAAGGTTTGTGGTCTGCACTCTTGTGGGAGGAGAGGCTAGATTCTACCCTTATGATATGTGAATTTCTGGTTAAAGGCTTACTGTGCCTACTTATTTGAACTGTTTTTTCTGATATTGGTGCACCTTGTCTGCTGTAGCATATACTAGATTCAGGCCTGCTGAATCTAGCTTTGTTTGTATAACTTGATCACTAGTCCAGGCCATCTTTTTTGGAGAAGGTTCCCCTGTACCCTTGTGGCAGGAGTGTGCGGTTAGAACTTGTCAGATTGAAGACTGCTGGAACAGGGCTCAGTTTTAAATTTTTTTACTGGTTAATTGGGTAATTTGTTTAAATCAGTTTGCTTGTTTTCTATTGTTATATATATATATATATATAATTGCACTTTATTCATCTGCTTTTACTGTAATTGTGTTTCTTCCCACTTTATTACTTATTTTGCTTGTGCTTCTTCTTAAAAGTACCCAATTGTATTATTCTACTGCAGTTATTACTGCTTGGTAGTAGCTTGATTAAATTGTAACTGTTATTCTAAGCCTTTGGGTTTAAGCACTTGGGCTCAGACCAGTTGTTTTACATTAAGAAGGTTTGTGGACTACATTGTTGTGGCAGGACAAGTAGCTTACATCCTTCTAAGTTGGGAATTGCTGATTGAAGGCTCAGTGTCTGCTATTCTAAAAGTGTATTAGTTCTGGTTTAAGCACTTTGGCTTCAGGCCAGTTATTTTACATTAAGAAGGTTTGTAGTCTGCACTCTTATGGGAGGAGAGGCTAGATTCTGCCCTTCTGAGCTGGGAATTTCTGGTTAAAGGCTTATTGTGCCTGCTTATTTGGTCTGTTTCTTTCTAAAATTTGTGTGCTTTGTTTGCTGTAGCCCAGAAGTTAGTAGTTTATTAGCCATTTTGGGCTAATTTCTATCTCTTTCATTTCCCTGTGGTTTTGTGCACAGGGCAGTGCCAGTTAGCTAAGGTTAAACTATTCCCGGCTCCACGAAGTCTGCTCTTCAATTTTTCCCTTGGAACTAGACAAACTTTCAACTTAAGGATTAAAACCATGCACTTCACAGCCCAGCACTTGCTCACAACTCATAGCAAGCACTAATTAACCCTAGTACTACACCCCCTATACTGTCCAGAAGGACAAGGCTCTTTATTCGTCCCTACCAGCTAATCAGGAAAACAGCTCAATTTACCTATTCAGGCATGTCCAAAGGGCAGATTCAGGTGTACTCTCCAGTCCAACTGGTGAATCTGGGCATTTTGAGGCAATGTTACAACTGCCTCATGTACACAGACAACCCTCTCCTCCTACCACCAAACACTAATATATGCAAGAGATGCAATTATATAGACAAACTGGAGGCAAAGCTCTCTCAACCCAAGACTGGAACTGACAGTCAAGAGGAGAAGGAAAATACTTGCAACATACCACCAGTCAAACATAGACATACTAAACCAACACCGGCAAATAACACACATAAATACACGAAAACATACTCGGAGACTCTAAATAAAAATCTGCAAAAGCAACAGAGACCTACAAAGCAGACACCCAAGCAACCGCTACATCCCATCACAAACCATGAAACACATACTTCACATAATCAGTGTGCCACACAATCACAGCCCTTAAGGCAAAATAACATACCCAACACACTAGTAATAGGTGACTCTATAGTCAGGCACACTGATGTCCCACTAACTAGGCTGGACAAGGAGAAGGTTGCAGTTATCTCAAACGCCCTGGATCAACTGGTCATTACCCCCACCAAAGGTGACAACATATTGGAACTGGACATCACCAACATGGGCAACCAGTGTTCTACACTGAAGGTCAAACCCTCGCTGGTTAGATCAGACCATAGACTAATCACTCTGGATATCCGCATTCTGCCTGCACCTCCAATCAAGGAAACCACTGTGAAAAACTTTTCAAAAGCAAACTTCACCTTACTTAAGACAGGTGGAAAGGTTCACAGACCCTTGCTAAAGGACAATGTTGTCCAAGCTGCTGAATCCCTTACAAAGGCACTCTATGAGCACCTGCAAGAAGGCATGGATCATGCTATGCCAAGCAAAACCAAGAAAAGAAAACCAGTCTGGTGGACCCCTGTCATAAACAAGCTATACAATAGAAGGAGGAAACTAGTACAGAAAAGAGTAAAATCCCAAGAAGGAAAGACATCCCTGATTAGCATCAGCAAGAAACTATGATCCCTCATAGAATCATCCAAGGCTAGCTTCGAAAGAAAATTTGCCAAGGACTCCAAAGATAACCACAAAGCGTTCATTAGTTATGTCAAGAACCTAAGTGGAAACTCTCAGATCTGCTCTGAATTAGTGCAGAATGGCACAAAATACATTGAACTGATTGATATTGCCAACATTCTGGCAGACAGGTTTAGTGAAAACTTCACCCCCCCTCTCACCCCCTAAAGGGCCCATAACCATACCAAAAGAATGTAGTGCCACAGCAATCACTGACACACAGGTTAAAACAGCCCTATCCAAAGCCAAACATACAGCTTCAATGGGACCAGACGGTGTCCCAGGCTGTGTCTTACACGAGCTCCAAAATGAACTAACCCCTCACCTAAACACACTGTTCAAACTCAGCCTCTCTACAGGCTACATACCCATAGAGTGGTACACAGCAACAGTTATCCCGCTCCATAAAGGTGGAGCCACAATGGACCCCAGGAACTATCACCCTATAGGCATGACTAGCATGGTCTGCAAGGCTATGGAGCGCATCATCATGGAATTCATTAACAGAGACATTGGGAACCTTCAAACATTGGACCTTACCCAGTTTGGCTTTGTTAAGGGCAGCTCATGCCTCCTAAACCTGGTGGACTTTTTTGAGACAGTTACCAAGGCTTTAGATGAGGGAAAGGAGGTCCACACAGTCTACCTAGACCTCACAAAGGCTTTCGACACCATTCCCCATTCTGGTATTATAGACAAGCTCACCAGCCTGAACATAACCCCCTACATCATGAGATGGGTTGCCAATTGGCTCATGGATAGAATCCACATGGTGAGAGTTGCAGGCTCTAGGTCCAACTTTAAACCCGTTACAAGTGGCGTCCCCCAGGGCTCAGTCCTGGGAGCCCTCCTGTCCGGTATACACTTCTCAGAGGTACAGGCAAGCACAGGAGGACTATGGCTGACCAAGTTCGCAGACGACTGCAAACTGGGGGCCATAATTGACTCTCCTGCTGATGCAGACATCCTCCAGAAGGGTCTCACTGAGCTGGATACCTGGTGTCAAAATCATGGCCTCAAGCTAAATGCCAAAAAGTGCATAGTCATCCCCTTTGGAAAAAACAAAGTACCATGAACTACCACATACTTGGTAGTCTCCGAAATACAGAAAATATAATAAGGGATCTGGGGACCCAAGTAGATAGTAATCTCTCCTTTGATAATCATATTGCCAAGGTGGTTAGAAAATCCTTCTATGTGGCCCACCTAATCACAAAAGGGTTCACATCTAGAACAAAAGAGGTTATTGTGCCCCTCTACTCATCACTCATCAGACCCATCATAGAGTACAATGCCCCATTTGGGATGTACCTTACAAGACACCTGCAACAGCTGGAAAGACCACAGAAGTACCTCACCAAGAGGATTACTGGCCTCAGACATATGCCCTATGCAGCCCGACTGAAGAAACTCCAGCTGTACTCGGTTGCATACCGCTTACTCAGAGGTGATCTCTGCCTGACCTACAAGGCCATGTCCAACCCTGAATTGATGGACATGCTCCACCTAAAAAAAAAAAACAAATCCCCAAGAGCCACATGCTCTAGGGATCTAAACCTCACCACAACAATAAATAGGGTGTGCTGGAGAGATAGATTTCTGTCCCAGAGACTCCCCATGCTTTGGAATAGGATTCCAATCTACATTAGGCAGAGCCCTCACTATCACTCTTCAAGAGAAACCTTGATGAGTGGATGGGAAACAGAAATTTTACCCCGGGGATCACTGCAGTGGCTCTTCTGGACAGAGGCACAGGGAACTAAAGGCTCTGCTGGACCGAGGCACAGGGAACTAATCTAAGGGGGTGGCGAAAGACTACACATTCTGGCTAGGCTTGTAGATGCCCTTGGGCAGATAGCCTAGTACTTACCTATGAACCTATCAACCTATACGAAAGAAAGAAAGAAAGAAAGAAAGAAAGAAAGAAAGAAAGAAAAAGAAAAGCAATGCATGTTATGTGTACTTGCCAGATACTGAGATTTCTAGACACAAATGTTAAAGAAATATTTTACCTACCATATGTTTAAGCACTTAATATTATAATATTTATTGTTTAAATTATTTAGCTTATATTAGTAAGCTATGACAGTTATGAACAATGCAAGTAGTAGAAGTCAATAAAAGAGGAAGGGATGAAGGTAAGAGAAATTTGAAGAAGAAAAAACAAATAAAACATTTTAACTGAATGGCATTGAAAATAGAAGTGAATTTGCTAGATCAGGTGTGTTTATGTTTTTATATATATATATATATATATATATATATATATATACATATATATATATACTGTATATATATATATATACACACACACACACACACACACTGGAAATATATATATATATATATATATATATATATATATATATATATATACATATATATATATATATATATATATATGGGTCTACTGTATATAATCAAAAACTCACTTTTTCAAAAATAAACAGTAGACCCACGGTTATGTGAAAGTGCACTTAAGCGAAAGTGCACTTTCACAAACCAATAAAGAACAGAGAAACATTGTTTTTACAGGGGGGTCAAGCCCCCATGCACCCCCCATGTGGGGGGGCTGTGCCCCCCACACCCCCCTACTTAAATATACCAACTCCAAGATCGCACTACAGTGGGGAAACACGTAAATTCCCTTTCCCCACTGTAATGTGTTTCAGCACCTGTGTTTCTTAATGGTTCGTTGAAACGTACTTCACGGAAGTGCACTTTCACTTAAGTGCACTTTTGTGTAACCGAGGATCCACTGTTCATTTTCAAACAAGTGGATTTTCGGTCTTTTACAGTAGATCCATATATATATATATATATATATATATATATATATATATATATACATATATCTTTAAATGTTTTTGTGTGTGTTTGTGTGTAAAAGATCACCTTGTATATTTTCAAGTTTAAGTTATAATAGCTAACATAACTTATTAAAACTATTTCACAGAGTTTATAGCCTCTGTAATTAAATCACATAATATATGGTTAAAAGTGTACTTGCCTTACATTTTCTTTTGTTATTGCAACAAAAATATTTTAGAAGAGTTGAACCAAGAAAGTGAAATATTATATAAACTAATCACATTTGTTATTCACTTCAGTGCTGAAGCAAGATCTGTTGGCACCCTGGCCTTTCTGAGACCAATGACTGGTGTCAGAACCATGGCCTTAAGCTCAATGCCAAAAAATGTGTCATTGTCCCCTTTGGGAAAAACCCGGTTTCAATGAATTACCACATTGATGGTAGTCCACTGAACACAGAAGGTGTTATAAGAGATATGGAAACACAGGTTGACAGCAACCTCTCTTTTGACCACCAGATTGCCACTGTGGTCAGAAAGTCATTCTATGTGGCAAAGGATAGTAACAAAAAGGGTGAGGAAAGAGAAAGAGAGAGAAATCTAAATACAATGGAAAAAGTATATCTGGTATGTACTTGTCATATGATTAAATTAGACGTAATATATATGGATGAACAACAAACCTACCTCACAAGTTATCAGCATTGTTAGCATGGACAGATGATCGACACCTTCATTTCAAAAGGCAAAGGATTAACATGATAAGCTACCGAGGCAAAGAAATTGGGTCTATAATCCAAGATATAATGATGGGATACCTGTGACACATGTACAGATGCAAAGAAAAACTGATGCTCAGACATACCTGTCGATCAGGTGTTTTAAGTGAAGAAAGCAAGTATGTTGAGAATGACTGTCCATGACACATGCCCAACCACCAAAAAATGCTGCTTATACATATTTGCCACATCTCATGCTGAAGTTAGGACAATGATAAGGAAACCTTGACTGATACCTTTGATGAGAAAACAAATGAGGAGACTGAACCTTCAGGCATCTCCACATTGTGGGAGCAAGGCCTTACCATCCTGACCCACTTGTTCAAGTATATGACAGAGTATACACACAGACACACCATAATAACCTTTAGCTGTTAATACTTATTATGAATAAGGGAGTATCTTTGCTATTTGTTATGTCTGACTATAAAGCTGCCTCCTTCAAAATAAAATTGAAACCAGAAATCCCTTCCACCCAAGATACCTTTAGAAATTTGTATAAGACAGACTACCTACTCCTAAGTGATATATTTGCAAGCTTCAGACACTCAACAAATCCAATTACTGCCACTGAATAATTCTGAACAAAAGTAAGAAGATTAATTCCCAGAATGATAGAGCCCTTGTCACGGAAATAAACAAACAGCTCAGGAACTTAATAAAATCCACCAAAGTCAAGTTTGTAACTAAAATAGCTACCCAAGTCAAAGACAATCACAAGATATTTCTTAATTATGTTTATAATCCAAGAAACACAATGTTGCAATGTCCTGAGATGATTGTGAACAATGTTACTTACAGTGAAGCTGAAGATATGGAGAACCTAAAGGCCAGAAATACTCCTATAACTTTACCCCTCTCTCCTCTCCATCTGCCCCTCAAGATATACCTGAAACTAGTTTGCCTCTAGCTATCACACAAGACCAAGTCCTAAAAGCATTACCAAAAGCTATGTATACTGCATCAGTTGGTTCTGACACTATCTCTAGACACATCTTAAATAGCATGAAGCATGATTTATCAGTATCGTAACAACACTGTTTAACCTCAGCCTCCATACAGGTTTTGTACCTAGGGAGTGGAGACTAGTTACAGCCATTTCCCTGCATAAGGGAGGACCTTGCACAAGAGTCAGACAATTACAGACCTATAAGTCTGACCCTCCTTATATGCAAAGCCATGGGAAGACTTATCATGTAACTAATTAACAGAGATAAAGGAAGCCTCCAAACATTAGATCCATCTTAGTTTGGATTCATCAAGAGCAGGTCATACTTACTCAACCAGGTGGAGATTTTTAAAAAGGTCACCAAAGCAATGAATGAAGGTAAAAACAGTACACACCACATACCTCAACCTGGCCAAGGCTTTTGACTCAATCCCCCACTCAGGCATTCTAGACAAAATAAATAAACTGGTAAAACATTCCTATGTCATCCACTGGATTGCCAGCTGGCTCACAGATAGGATGCAGGAAATAAAAATAACTGACGTTACCTTCACAAAGAGACACATCACCAGTAGAATCCCCAGGGTTTTGTGCTGGGAATTGTCCTGTTTGGCATCTACTTCCCTGAAGTGACAGCCAATACCAAAGGGCTCTAAATGGCTAAATTTGCAGATGAATGCAAGCTGGAGCAGTCATTGAATCTCCAAATGACATAGTTCTCCTGCAGGAAGGCTTGTCTCAAGTAAGTAACTGTGCCAGAATCATGGTCTGAAACTAAACATCAAAAAATGAATTATCATATTTTTTGAAAAGTTATTTACTCTGGGGAACTACCACATTAACAGTATCTTCCTAAGAGTTGACCCAGTTGTTTAGGATTTTGGAACTTATGTAGACAGTGACCTAACTTTTGACCAAAATGTGTCTATTGTTGTAAGAAAGTCCTTCTATAATGCACAGCTTATAAATAAAGGGATTGTGTCTAGATCTAGGGATGTCATTGTTCCCCTTTACTCAGCCGTCATTAGGCCAGTCATTGAATATAATGTCCCCTTTGGTGAGTATCTGTCCAGACACATGCAACAACTGAAATGCCCACAGATACCTTACTAAAAGGATACAATACCAATAGTAGATCCAAACAGGAGTCACCACACGGAAAAGTCAAGTAAAAACGTTCTTTATTTTTCCATAAAACCACACAAGCGCTTTCACGTAGATCCACTACGCTTCATCAGGTGTAAATAATAAAAGCAAGTGAACTGTTTTTATACTTAACTTTTTAGCGGGAAAATCAAGAAAACAGATCTCAATTAACTATTAATTAAAACCGTTTGTATTATAGTTAAAACGGCGATGACCCAACTTTGAACAAATGGTGAAAATTCTATCTCAAGAATCATTCAGTAACAAAAATATCCAGTATTCTTTATGTATAATACATTAGGTAGATAACACACAACTATAATATAGCAAAAACATTGCAGCACTAAGTCAATTTTGTTTAAATAAATTAAAACCAATCAGTGTTAGCTTGCAGTTTTCCAAACACATGTATAAAATGTAACATAACTCCATGTTCGTTTAACCTAGTGTTGTTACATCCCTATAATCAAGATTTCAGTTGTTATTATACCAAAAATAAAAATAAAAATGAAAATAAAAACTGTCAATAGCAAGAGATATATAATGCCACATTAGAATCCATTGCACATTGGAAAAGCAGGCGGAGCCACCGCTTAAACCTAAATCAGCGTACGACAGTGTCATGGAATCAAAGCGACTCAGAAAGTAATGTGCCCTTTTAAACAATAGTACTAAAGGAATATTATTGAAACATCCAGACAGACTACAAACAAGCATCAAACAACCATCGAAGCTCAGACTCTCAAAACCCAAGCCTCATCCGGCAGTGTCGCTAACCCACAACATCCCAAACAACCAACAAGCCCTTATAGCTAATGATAATTAAAAAATAATTAGTAAAATCTCGAGACAAAAACAAAATATGTGGTAGCCAAAGCTGCTCACCATATAAAGCGTCGCCCATACATTTCAACCATTGCCCAAAAGCAAAACGAGAACAACCAAGCCCAGAGACATCTGTATTCAGGTCATCTGGCAGCCGAAACTGGCTGCTCACTCATCTGATACTCTCCAAACCTCTGCCGCTACCACATACAACTACGTGGCAAGACATATACACAAAGATACCCGGCAGATAAACTGCAACCATGTCCAAGCCTGTTAATAAGAAATACATAGCTGCTAGACAGCTAAAAAAGGTTACAAGGCAGCGCACAACGCCAAAACAAATTGGCGTTCAAAATCAATGTCAAACCAGCACAAACCCTATTCAAAACAACGTCAATAACCAATAAGAACAAAAACACAATATTTATACTATCAAACCACAACAAAACTTCCTAAAATGTGAATTGAACAACAAGTCCATTAAGACCAAAGAATCCAATGAATGACTTAACGTCAAAAAAATTTTTTGACTATATAAACAGCTATATCATCATAGCCATCAAAATAAAAATAAAAATAAAATAGTGTTTACAAACATTCTTTGAAAAATAAAAATAGTTTATTATCTAATTGAACTTAATTTCAAATAACATACACACATTGAATGTTCAATATTTCTTTCGGTTATCCAAAATGGGTTTAACAGATACTGAATAATTAATACCTGGGGTCATATGCGCCTTTAAAATAAAAATCCATTTCAGTTCTCTGATGGCTAACTGGTTATTGTTATCTCCTGCTCTAGGATTTAGAGGCAACATTTCCAATACTTTGAAACCAAAAGTATGACTAGAATGCTCCATGACATGTTTAGCTAGGGCATTAGAGTCTTTCTCTTTCCTGATATCATAACAGTGGTTATAAACCCTGTCACGTAACCATCTCTTGGTTAGGCCGACGTAAAATGCGTCACATAGATTGCATGTAGCTAGGTATATCAAATTGCTACTATTGCAATCACTAAAAAATCTTGGAATAAAGGAAAAAATGCCTTCGGGATGTATAAAGCTAGTCTTTTTAGAAATAAATGGACACATTGAACATCCACCACATGGAAAGGTACCCAATTTTTCATAAACAATACTATTAGATGGAGATGTATGCTCCGAGCATAGAATTTCTTTCATATTCTGAGAAGTTCTATAACTAAATCTAGGATATTCTCCAACTATAGTTTTTGTAAAGGTATCTGTAACCAACACATTCCAGTTTCTAATAATGATCTTATTCAAATTGAAACTGTCACTGGTAAAATTAGTTACATAACTTAATTTATCTGTAAACTTATCTTTAACTGCAATATATTTCTTGTTGCCACCTGTATTTCTAACAACAGCTGTACCACCAGAGTCATAATACTTGTCTATGAATCGTTGTTTACATTCTGTGAACATCTTAAGGGGGTAACCCCTTTCCCTAAACAACACCTCTAAGGTGTTTATTTCTCTCTCTAACGAGTCACTGTGCTCACAGA
The DNA here is from genome assembly GCF_019279795.1 of Protopterus annectens. Taxonomy (NCBI): domain Eukaryota; kingdom Metazoa; phylum Chordata; order Ceratodontiformes; family Protopteridae; genus Protopterus; species Protopterus annectens. The sequence continues at coordinate 1,162,991,977 of NC_056737.1, read as the reverse complement.
TTCTAAAGATTCTATGCATTTGACTAGATATTATTCCTTCAAAGGTATACCTCGGGTGCATGCTACTAAAGTGTAGCAGCGTATTTCTCCAGGTTGGCTTCCTATATAAAGATGTGATGATCGTGTCATCCTTAAATTGTAATTGTAGATCTAAAAAATGTATCTTAGCATGGGAGGTCTCCACTGTAAATCTTAAAAAAGAAGAAGTATTCTCCAATTCATTAACAAATCTAATACAGTCTGACTCAGTGCCATCCCATACAAACAGGACGTCATCCACAAATCTTTTGTAAATTCTCACTTTTTTAAAATCTGGATGGTTAAATAGATGTTCTTGTTCCCAGTTATACACTACCAAATTGGCATAACTATTTGCACAGGGGGTGCCCATGGCAACCCCCCATTTTTGCAAATAAAGTTGGTCCTGGAACAAAAAAACATTGTTGCTAAGTATAACATCAAGGAGATAATGAATAAGGATCATCCTATTGTTACTGTAACCAGACAAGGTAGCCAAGACTTCATCGGTCGCCTGAAGTCCAAGCTCATTAGGGATGCAGGTAAAAAGATTTTTAACATCCATTGTCACTAGTAACAAGGGTGCATCCTTACTCTTGAAATCATGTTCTTTCAGGGACTCAATTAGTTGGTACGAGTCACTTAAAATATGTGGAATACGGTCCACTAAAGGTCTTAAGATACTTTCTACAAAAGAAGAGATGGTACAGGTTACCCAGTTGTTACTCGAGACTATTGGTCTCATAGGTATAGGTCTAAGGCCCTTATGTATCTTGGGTAAACCTTTAATCAAGGGAATGACTGGATATTCTATAAAAAGATATTCATACAGTTCACAGCTAATCTGTCCCCCTAACAAAAGATCATATAAGTCAGCATGTACAGTTTTAATAATCTTCTGACATTTCATATTACTGATTCTCTCATAGACAGTATCTTCTGATAAAAGATCCAGCATAGCTAGACCATAGTCTAGAGAGTTCATTATGACTATAGCTCCACCTTTATCTGCTGGTTTGATAATGATGTCAATATTCCTTTTCAGAGATAATAACGAATCTTATTCTGCTTTAGACATGTTAAAAAAGCAGCATCTTTTTTTATGTTGAGCAAACCAACTATAGAAATCAGATTCACACATTTTTAAAAAGCTCTCAACATTATGTGGCATATTAGGTATAAAACTGCTCTTTGCTCTAAAGAAATGTTTGACCTCATTGGTGTTGACTGCACTGTTATTCTTGAACAAAACCTTAAGAGAAACGTTACGGCAAAACAGTCTTAAATCAACCAGAACATCATTAAGGGAGCTTGTTTGAGAAGGTATAAAGTTAAGACCTTTCTCTAAAAGAGAAACATCTGAGTCAGATAAACTGTATGTTGAAACATTATATATGAGGGAGTTCAGTTTCGCTGTTTCCTTGATGCAGGATACCTTTCTTCGGAGCCTTTTCTTTTTCTTGGTCCTCTGCTGTGAGAGCGACCATGCCACCCCACTCGTTCCTTCACTGGAAATGGTAAAAAAGTGTTCATTGTGGGAGCAGACTCCTTCGGTCTTGCCCCTGCAGAAAAAAAGGGGGCGGCAGCTTGCTGGTTAGGCGGAGGTGTATCATTGGAGCAATGGGCGTCACTCGTGACCACTGAAGAATAGGAAGGTTGATTATTGTATGTTGTATGGTTAGTCTTCTGGATACTGGTCGCTGATAATGATGGCAATAGATCTGAGGATACATTGTTCAGAGGCACATTAGCAGGAGACTCAGAGTCAATGTTCATGTCTGGATTTTTCATTATAGAAACTCCTTGTGGGTGAGAATTTTTATTTTTTGGCCAAATAAAAATCTGACCTGTGGCAAAATCTTTGGCATCTCTCTGAATCTTTCTCTGCTTCACTATTTTTAAGCATTCACTAAATGAATGAACTTGATTCAAGATATCATCAAGTCTCTTGGTGAAATATTCACTAGAAAATTTATCTAGAATGTCTTTATGTTGAGACTCTATCTTCTTTCTTAGAGATGCTTCTAGTGGGGCAAAATATTCCAATAACAAGTTTATATAACTGAAGCCAAGCTGTATGTTTAGGTCTTGCCACTTCCTCAACAATACAGGATGAGAGTTACCATAAGAGGGCATACAAAAGACGCGCATGCCTCTAGGTATGATTTTAAAATGAATGCATGCCTCTAGATGAAGCCTTTGCCACACATACCTTTGCAGTTGGTACAAATCATCTTGAAACGATCTTGTAAGTTTATTAAATTCAACTACAGACTCACCGGTAGAAGGTTGTGGTGTAGCATTAGCTAAATTATTCAGTTCCAGAGTCAATAAAGGATTTTCGGCATTATACTTAATAAAGTCCCAGGCTGTAAAAGCTGGTGTCCTCGTCTCTGGAGTAAAGTCTAGTTCAATGTCAGTTGATTCCATGAGTAAAAGTCGCCAGCAGCACCAAACAAAAAGTAAAAATATATGTAGAACTGCAGCAACGAAACAAAGACTCCGTTCAGAAAAAAAAGCCAAAATACCAATAGTAGATCCAAACAGGAGTCACCACACGGAAAAGTCAAGTAAAAACGTTCTTTATTTTTCCATAAAACCACACAAGCGCTTTCACGTAGATCCACTACGCTTCATCAGGTGCAAATAATAAAAGCAAGTGAACTGTTTTTATACTTAACTTTTTAGCGGGAAAATCAAGAAAACAGATCTCAATTAACTATTAATTAAAACCGTTTGTATTATAGTTAAAACGGCGATGACCCAACTTTGAACAAATGGTGAAAATTCTATCTCAAGAATCATTCAGTAACAAAAATATCCAGTATTCTTTATGTATAATACATTAGGTAGATAACACACAACTATAATATAGCAAAAACATTGCAGCACTAAGTCAATTTTGTTTAAATAAATTAAAACCAATCAGTGTTAGCTTGCAGTTTTCCAAACACATGTATAAAATGTGACATAACTCCATGTTCGTTTAACCTAGTGTTGTTACATCCCTATAATCAAGATTTCAGTTGTTATTATACCAAAAATAAAAATAAAAATGAAAATAAAAACTGACAATAGCAGGAGATATATAATGCCACATTAAAATCCATTGCACATTGGAAAAGCAGGCGGAGCCACCGCTTAAACCTAAATCAGCGTACGACAGTGTCATGGAATCAAAGCGACTCAGAAAGTAATGTGCCCTTTTAAACAATAGTACTAAAGGAATATTATTGAAACATCCAGACAGACTACAAACAAGCATCAAACAACCATCGAAGCTCAGACTCTCAAAACCCAAGCCTCATCATGAACAGTGAATTTAGGAACTGCATTTTGAACAGCAACCGCATTTTACTTCACCTATAAACTACATCGTGGTGAGATCAGGTTTCTGCTTTCTACATTACCTCATCCGGCAGTGTCGCTAACCCACAACATCCCAAACAACCAACAAGCCCTTATAGCTAATGATAATTAAAAAATAATTAGTAAAATCTCGAGACAAAAACAAAATATGTGGTAGCCAAAGCTGCTCACCATATAAAGCGTCGCCCATACATTTCAACCATTGCCCAAATCCAAGATCGCACTACAGTGGGGAAACACGTAAATTCCCTTTCCCCACTGTAATGTGTTTCAGCACCTGTGTTTCTTAATGGTTCATTGAAACGTACTTCACGGAAGTGCACTTTCACTTAAGTGCACTTTTGTGTAACCGAGGATCCACTGTTTATTTTCAAACAAGTGGATTTTCGGTCTTTTACAGTAGATCCATATATATATATATATATATATATATATATATATATATATATATATATATACATATATATCTTTAAATGTTTTTGTGTGTGTTTGTGTGTAAAAGATCACCTTGTATATTTTCAAGTTTAAGTTATAATAGCTAACATAACTTATTAAAACTATTTCACAGAGTTTATAGCCTCTGTAATTAAATCACATAATATATGGTTAAAAGTGTACTTGCCTTACATTTTCTTTTGTTATTGCAACAAAAATATTTTAGAAGAGTTGAACCAAGAAAGTGAAATATTATATAAACTAATCACATTTGTTATTCACTTCAGTGCTGAAGCAAGATCTGTTGGCACCCTGGCCTTTCTGAGACCAATGACTGGTGTCAGAACCATGGCCTTAAGCTCAATGCCAAAAAATGTGTCATCGTCCCCTTTGGGAAAAACCCGGTTTCAATGAATTACCACATTGATGGTAGTCCACTGAACACAGAAGGTGTTATAAGAGATATGGAAACACAGGTTGACAGCAACCTCTCTTTTGACCACCAGATTGCCACTGTGGTCAGAAAGTCCTTCTATGTGGCAAAGGATAGTAACAAAAAGGGTGAGGAAAGAGAGAGAGAGAGAAATCTAAATACAATGGAAAAAGTATATCTGGTATGTACTTGTCATATGATTACATTAGAAGTAATATATATGGATGAACAACAAACCTACCTCACAAGTTATCAGCATTGTTAGCATGGACAGATGATCGACACCTTCATTTCAAAAGGCAAAGGATTAACATGATAAGCTACCGAGGCAAAGAAATTGGGTCTATAATCCAAGATATAGTGATGGGATACCTGTGACACATGTACAGATGCAAAGAAAAACTGATGCTCAGACATACCTGTTGATCAGGTGTTTTAAGTGAAGAAAGCAAGTATGTTGAGAATGACTGTCCATGACACATGCCCAACCACCAAAAAATGCTGCTTATACATATTTGCCACATCTCATGCTGAAGTTAGGACAATGATAAGGAAACCTTGACTGATACCTTTGATGAGAAAACAAATGAGGAGACTGAACCTTCAGGCATCTCCACATTGTGGGAGCAAGGCCTTACCATCCTGACCCACTTGTTCAAGTATATGACAGAGTATACACACAGACACACCATAATAACCTTTAGCTGTTAATACTTATTATGAATAAGGGAGTATCTTTGCTATTTGTTATGTCTGACTATAAAGCTGCCTCCTTCAAAATAAAATTGAAACCAGAAATCCCTTCCACCCAAGATACCTTTAGAAATTTGTATAAGACAGACTACCTACTCCTAAGTGATATATTTGCAAGCTTCAGACACTCAATAAATCCAATTACTGCCACTGAATAATTCTGAACAAAAGTAAGAAGATTAATTCCCAGAATGATAGAGCCCTTGTCATGGAAATAAACAAACAGCTCAGGAACTTAATAAAATCCACCAAAGCCAAGTTTGTAACTAAAATAGCTACCCAAGCCAAAGCCAATCACAAGACCTTTCTTAATTATGTTCATAATCTAAGAAACACAATGCGGCAATGTCCTGAGATGATTGTGAACAATGTTACTTACAGTGAAGCTGAAGATATGGAGAACCTAATGGCCAAAAATACACCTATAACTTTACCCCTCTCTCCTCTCCATCTGCCCCTCAAGATATACCTGAAACTAGTTTGCCTCTAGCTATCACACAAGACCAAGTCCTAAAAGCATTACCAAAAGCTATGTATACTGCATCAGTTGGTTCTGACACTATCTCTAGACACATCTTAAATAGCATGAAGCATGATTTATCAGTATCGTAACAACACTGTTTAACCTCAGCCTCCATACAGGTTTTGTACCTAGGGAGTGGAGACTAGTTACAGCCATTTCCCTGCATAAGGGAGGACCTTGCACAAGAGTCAGACAATTACAGACCTATAAGTCTGACCCTCCTTATATGCAAAGCCATGGGAAGACTTATCATGTAACTAATTAACAGAGATAAAGGAAGCCTCCAAACATTAGATCCATCTTAGTTTGGATTCATCAAGAGCAGGTCATACTTACTCACCCAGGTGGAGATTTTTAAAAAGGTCACCAAAGCAATGAATGAAGGTAAAAACAGTACACACTACATACCTCAACCTGGCCAAGGCTTTTGACTCAATCCCCCACTCAGGCATTCTAGACAAAATAAATAAACTGGTAAAACATTCCTATGTCATCCACTGGATTGCCAGCTGGCTCACAGATAGGATGCAGGAAATAAAAATAACTGACGTTACCTTCACAAAGAGACACATCACCAGTAGAATCCCAGGGTTTTGTGCTGTGAATTGTCCTGTTTGGCATCTACTTCCCTGAAGTGACAGCCAATACCAAAGAGCTCTAAATGGCTAAATTTGCAGATGAATGCAAGCTGGAGCAGTCATTGAATCTCCAAATGACATAGTTCTCCTGCAGGAAGGTTTGTCTCAAGTAAGTAACTCTGCCAGAATCATGGTCTGAAACTAAACATCAAAAAATTAATTATCATATTTTTTGAAAAGTTATTTACTCTGGGGAACTACCACATTAACAGTATCTTCCTAAGAGTTGACCCAGTTGTTTAGGATTTTGGAACTTATGTAGACAGTGACCTAACTTTTGACCAAAATGTGTCTATTGTTGTAAGAAAGTCCTTCTATAATGCACAGCTTATAAATAAAGGGATTGTGTCTAGATCTAGAGATGTCATTGTTCCCCTTTACTCAGCCGTCATTAGGCCAGTCATTGAATATAATGTCCCCTTTGGTGAGTATCTGTCCAGACACATGCAACAACTGAAATGCCCACAGATACCTTACTAAAAGGATACAATGTTTAAACAACATGGACCAACTCAAAGCCCTGTCACTATACCTGATGTCGCACAGACTGCTCTATTGTGACCAGTGTCTGGCATACAAGGCTTCCTCCAACCCATTACTGATGGATTTACTACACATCAGAAAGTCAAATTGCATCAGAAATACTTGGTCTAGGGATCTAAGCCTCTTCTGCAACATCAACAGAATGGTTTGGTGGGACAGCTATATTTCACAATGGATGCCACTGCTATGGAACAGACTCCCCATCCACATAAAACAAGTTCACCCTGTCCATTTTCAAAGGCAACTTAGATCTATGGATGGGAAACAGAAAATTTGCCCAAAAAATTCCTTCTGTACTACTAATGGACAGATGCAGCTCCCAAATGCTTTATCTCATGCAAGGGTCCCCTCAATTTGTCTATGGTTTGATCCCAGTTATTCTTATTAAGAGGTAATATAAAGTTTTCAACCATGGGATCAGTAAGGCCAAACTCTCATCCAATGGGATTGGTTAATTTGAGCACAAAAAGGGAAACTGGCCAGGCCTAAAATGGCCCACAAGGGCAGTTGGCCTAGTGCTTACCTATGAACCTATAATACTCTTTGCTACTAAAGCTAATCTTAGTACTTCACCTAGTTTAAACATACTTTTGGTAAATAACATCACTCTAGAACAGGTTATTGACATTAAACTCCAGGGGGTCACAATAAACAACTAATCTACATTTGATCTCCATATAAACCATATTTTAATAAAGACTTATCAAAAATTAAGTTGCAAAAGCAACTTATGCATTCTTTCCTAATCCCATACCTGCTTTATATGGCCATTATCCTAAGTAACTTGCAAAAAAAAATTTAAACATTCTACAAATTTCATATAAGCTAGCAAGATTCAACACAATTTACCAAGCATTGCACATCACTACGCTGCCTAAAAGAACTCCAGTTGGTAAAATTCCATTATCTCTTTAATTTCAGCCAACTAAAATATCTCATAATATTCTTTATTCATAAGACAAATGTCTAGCAATACACAATCTTATTTCTAAACATACACCTCAGAGAGGACTCTGATCACATGATGTCTGGCAAATCACGAGAGTAAAAGCTAATAACTACTAAACAGATTTTCTGTACTCTGTTTCCATTGCCAACATTTGGAATGCCATGCCTCCTACATTAAGAGCATAGTCAAATACCACAACTTTCCAATGACAAATGAATGGTTACCTTACCTGTAACGAGGATTGCCTTTGCTTCAGACAGTCACATCTGTCCTGGTTTTATCCTCATAACTTGAACATTTATTTTTTGAACTATTACTACAGTGCTATATTCCATCACTTCTACTTTCCATGTCTTCACTAACACTTTCTTCACCTTCTTTCTTCAGACTTTTACCTAGTACTCTATATTTATTTTTCAGTCTCTTACAATTATTGTTGGGCATTACACGAGTTCTGTAATCTTACTGACCCTGCAACATCTTATTTTTCCTATGGTATTACATAGTAATTACATAGTAACTAATCATCTGGTATGACATAGTAAAAGTAATTACATAGTAATTATATCATCTGGTATGACATACTACAAGTAATTACATAGTAATTACATCCTCTGGTAGGACATAGTAAAAGTAATTACATAGTAATTATATCATCTGTGTTACTTCTGCCATGATGGCACCCTTATTCTGTACTGCACCCCATTTTGTAAATTTAATTTTCTTTTGTTAAATACTGTATGTGATGTGCACCCAGGACTCTGTTGAAAATGTATTTATTGACATTTGTTTACCAGGAATGTCCGACTGGGCCAAGAGCACCCATTTTCAGTGGAGGCCCAGGGAATGAAGCTCCTAGTATAGAAATGTAATGCAAAAGAAATAGTAGTTAAATGTCAAATAATTAATTATCAACAAATAATTAATAAGGAGAAGATGCAAATAAAATAAATAATTGAATAGAAAAAACAGTAGATAATGAATACAGTTTTGACATCTAGGACATTGTGGAAATGGTATGCGTTGCTCAAAAAGAATATAATAATACTAGTCAGGATCTCTTTCTCAGTCTGTCTCCCTTAATGACTGTGATTAATTAATTAATAAACAGTGATGACATACCGTCTTGCATGTGACTGACTGTCAAAAACCTGAGTATACATACTGACCAATGAAATGGAATGTAAAACATTAAATAATGAATGATCTCATATTATATAAGTCACAGTATGCTACTACGATCTTGAGAATTTATCTTTTCTGTGGAATCAAGTCACAAACTAAAGAGGACATAGAATTACTACTTCTGTTATGTAGAAATATAAACTAGAGTCTTACTGATTGTGCTAAGAATCGAACTACTAGCCTGTTGAGACATTTTGATCGGCATAGCTTAGTAGTTTATTTTACTCCTACGAGGATAACAAAAGGAATCTTTGCTGGGCCACTCAGATGGAAATGGTCACAGGACAATCAACATTCCTTTTTGTTTCCAAAAACTCTTTATTTATTATTTTCATTGACACAAGGTAACAAACATAGTGTAATATGTAGAGGTAACACCACTTCAAAAAAAAAGGTTATTATACATTATTGGTAGTACAGTAGTAAGTAAAACAATCAAACAATACTATTTACACTATATACATAGATGCTTTCAATACTCAAGAGAGAAATTGTTACAGTTCAGTGAGAGTTATTGTGATTAGAAATATACATTATAAAAAGGTGGGAGAAGAAGAACAAGAAAAGTTTTGTGGGCTATAGATATAGGTTAATATGGAACCTTTTATATGTAGTTAATTTTACTATATTGCAATGAGCTAGGCCAGAATAATATTAAAGGTTTGTTCCCATAATTTCCTGTGTTTGATGTTTTTTATTCCCCTTGGCCAAGTTTAATTAAATTACCACCAAACATAATTTCTTTACTCATAGATTAGAACAAATGGTCTAAATACGATTTTCAATTGCCAACAATCTTTTACTAACCACAGAAGAAATAACTTGAAAGAAAGAGTTTTGTTTCTTGCTGCATTCTGGGAATCCACCAGTGGCTGAACAAATTATAAGCTTCAGATGTTTATTGCACAGTTACAGACCATCCCTCCCTTTAAATTGTTGTATTTTATCTCTTTCAGTGATAGAGTCATATTTAATGGTATTATCTTAAAATACCAGTGCTCAGTTCTTTGCTATTAACACAGAGTCACCATAACACTAGACTTCAAATATAAAACATGATTTGTTGAATTTATCTAGGAGTCGGAGTATACTCAAATTCATTGTTCTGGATGGCTTCCTTACCTTCTGGCCCAGTGGTCAAAACCAGTTTGCCTTTTAAGCAAAATCTATGAAGAATAATATCAAGTCTTAACTATCAGTGCATTTAAATCAGGTTTCTAGTAAATGTCCTTATTTAGACTTCAGTCATACAAACATTATTTAAATAGTTGTGTTTTTATTTGAAATTGTCTTATTTAATATGAACCTATATCTACTCTTTCTTCTTTACTTATTGCACAACGTTTATTTCTGATTCTTAGTATTTCCTGCGGCTTTAGCTATCACATATTGTGTATTAGGATGCTATGTAAAAAGACCTCTTCATAAATTTCTAATTACAAAAATAAAAGTTTTTAATGCCACTCTACCTAACGTCATATATATGCAAAGATTTTTCCATGTATTCACAATTTCAGGAATTACCGTGTTCATGCCTAAAGACCATCTTGGAGTACAGCTTCTAAGACTCTCAACAAGAAAACATCAAGAATAGCATACATATCCAGCCTACTTTTGAACAGTTCCAAGCATGGGGAACACCTAATACACAGAGGGAGTCTGTTCCAACAGGTAGCAGTAGAGAAGGAAGTAAACATGTTCAGCTTAGCAGTTTTGATAACTGAAGGTCTGGAAGAATACTTATTTATAAACATTCTGTCATTTTCGTATAACTCTACTCACAGCATGGGCATTAATACAGGATTCTTATAGGATCATCATAGATTAGTACTAGGCTAACTGCTCTTGTGCACCATTTTAAGTCTGTCCAATTACCCCATGTGAGAATCACACCCTGCACCTTGTGTCTGTAAGGTAAACACCTCAACCACTATGCCAACCTCCCACCCAATGCCTTCATGGCATTCTACTTCAGAAGAGAGAAACAGGGGTAGCAGGAAAATTCTAGCAGAAAAATAAAAGTCGTAAAGGCAGTGTATTAACCCTTTTATAGGTAAATGTGAAGCTATTGGTCTGCAGACTATAAAGAACTTGGCCAATAACCAGAATCAAACCCTAAACTTTGTATCATTGAGGGAAAAGACCTTGTCCATTATGTCAAACTCTCACATCCATACCTGGAAGCACCTGTGATTAAACAAATTAGTTGGGATTCTGTGAGGCTGACTTGCATTGCGAGAGATACATTGTAACAATATGCATTACTTCTGTTTTGAAGTTAATAATCATGCTAACAACAATTGAAGAATCAGCCCATAATGTGCTAAATGCAAAAGATGGTTCAGTATATAAACATTCTGCACATGACACTGTTTTTAGCAATTGGTATATTTCCTTATACTATTGGACTAGATAAGCACTGGCTCTAAAAAAAAACATGCTTATAAAGTGAGGATAATAAGATGAATGTATATTTGTACATTGTTCTCTGCAATGTTCACCCCGCAGTTTTCTGGTATCCTGTTTTTGCTAATATCTACAATATTATTCCATACTGATGAAGATACACACACACACACACACACACACACACACACACACACACACACACACACACACACACACAGATTGATATATATATGTTATTTTAGCACAATGAATGAGAAGAGCTTTGTGAGGATGGATCCATTATTTTACTTTTATTAAAAAAAAGTTCAGATTTTTTAGGTTTTGTATACTTTGCTAACATTCAACATGAAGGATTCGTTTGATCAGTCTGAATGGCTGCTACTGGTCACATTTCATACCACTTAATAACAAACAAAATAATATTCTGACTGACTACTTAATTTAAATGCAGATATGAAATCCAAGTGAAAAAGGTAAATGATTTAGAAAATATACTTCAGAAATATGTTGGCTCTCTAAATGATGCGAAGTACTAGATAAGCGTGTTACCTGATATCATAACCGTCAGGAAAAATTCCTGAGAGGTGGCATCCCTTTGACTATTGCATCTGACATCAGAATGCAGATGTTATGTTACCACATAAAACAAGCAGGCTAATAGTTCCAGCAATTTAGAATGCATGTTAGCAGCTTCAGTTGAATTGCAATTTGATTTGAAAGGAGAGCATTTAAAGCGTCACCGCATGGAAAATGGCAAATAAAGTGAAAACCTGTCAGGAACAAAAAAACAACTTAAAGTAGAAATGGTCGGCAATGATTACTATTAAGAGTCCCTGAATGGGTCCATTGAAAGCAGCAGTTTAATTAAATGTTATAGCAAGTTATTAAGAATCTGGCTGGCTAGATGTAGCAGCGATGAATAAAGCGTAATCATAATTTTGGAAACACATTTAACCTCGAACTAACCAACAAGGATTATTACTTCACTGAACAAAGTATTATCAAAATTCAGGACACGTAAATTTACAACCCTCCGCTCCATCCCAAAACTTAATCGGCATGCACACAAACGCTGATCTTTGGACCTGAACAACAGTGTTATTAATTAATTGATTTATGCATTCATTTTCGGTTTTGTGTTTAGGCAAAAAGAAAAAGGTTACCGTTTAGTTCTCGAGGTCTCTATCTGAAACGACCAAAACTTGCTAACGCTAAAAAGGGCTAGTGTTGGAACTTGTCCTGCAGCCCCTTAATTCGGCTATACGTGTTCATCTCTCTTCCCCGTATTGCTCTCATTTGCATTAAGTTAAGTGGTAGTGTGCCATCTATTACAGTGCAATTGTTATTAGTCGTCGATAACATACTTATGTATAAGCTCAAGCTATCAACGCAGACACAAGGGTACAACAGCCTCAGAATGACGGACTTAACATATTTCTTGGCATTATTCATGCTAGGATGTAGTAGTCCGTTCACTTTAGTGGGCAAAACGTTTGTCAGGCTTAAAGAAAACATACAGTGACTAACACGTACCGCGTCTTATTCATGCTGACCACTGACCAGCACACCTGTCCGTTTACACCTGTAGGGTTTCTAAATGGAAGCGCGCCCCCTAAAGACAGGGTAACGGACACTATAAAGCGGCGTTTGTCGAAAAAAAATCTCTTTTTCGTTTCTGGGAGGTGGGGATTTGAATCGCGGTGGATTATTCTGGTGCATGGTTTTAATCCTCTGTTACAAAAGCTTAGTGCTGGCCATTCTGTGTCAGCAGAGCAGCAGCAGCAGGACTGTAGCGAGCCGGTCGCCGCGTGAGAGAACCCAGCGCCGCTGGTAGGAAGGTGCTTGTGACGACAGCAGAAGGAGCTGGTGCGCGCCGCGTCTGCCTCGCAGCTACCTGACACGAATACTGAGGGAGCTCGCTTTAGAAGCGGGGACATCCAGAAATAGGTGCTACCCAACACACAGCTAACCCAAAACATGGATGCCAAGGACCAAGGAGCCCAGATGGAGCCCCTCTTACACACGGTGAGAAACAAGCGTGCATCAGGGGAAATGCATTGATTTGAGAATGTGAACTCATTATTGTGGGGTGACAGTTCGCGTCATTATGGGATGAAATAAGCCTTGACTTTGAATGCTATATGTGCTGGTCCGCTTTTGTGCTCATTTTAATATGCTGTTTGATAGATGACAATGCTTGTATTCGCTCATGTCAATAGATTCTTTGTTTCTGCACACCGTGAAAGCAGACCACCACTGATATTGCTTTTGCCGGCAGCTCAGGCGGGGGGCAATATGTATATTTAAATGTCACCAGCATCAGTGCTATCTTATTTTTATCCCTGTTCCATTGGTACACCTGTATCATCTTTGGCTTCTTCTGAAGTGATAACGTGCTTGCAATTTCTTGCTGCTGGAGAGCCGCACAATACGCAACACACAAAATGTGGATTTGACGCAGTTTACTGATAGCTTTGGGGTCGGTCCCACTACCTAGCTTAGCGACATTGTACGTTATATTGTATAATATGAACATTTAACGTAAAAGAAATGAAATGTGCTTGCGTGAGGAACGGTGACTATGACGCAGTCTCATGTACTTCTCGGTGGTAGGGGGGCACTTTTGACTGTATATCCACAGGGGGTCATCGGGTGCTTTTTTGCAGCAAGTTGGAACAATAGCAGGCTGAATGGTAAGGCAATCATGTGGAGCATTCATAGTGTATGCAAGCTACAGTGAAAATATAGGGGATCCATTGCATAGTTTGATGTGCTCACTGCATAACTAAAGATGATGGTAGACTTCCTTTTTCCACTTTTGTCAAAGCGAGTAAACAGCAAACCATACTTTACTGTCTGAAATGCTGACCTATATTTTGGCATGTTACACCTGCAGAAACTTCTTATCCATTAATTCTTATATACCCATGTTGGAAATGGGGGAAATGTTGGAGAGATAATGATGGAAGATATGTTTGGTATGATGCAGTGATTTGTTTGGCAAGAATATCACGACAATAATTTTTTAAGGGGACTGGAACATTTTCTGATTCTCCAAAGCTGTAGATTAACCCCTTTAAGAAATTATTCCATCAGTCATCATCGTTTTGGTTTCAGAAACAACTAAACATTTTGGCATAACCACAGATACATCACAGTGTGTGCCATTTTTCTCAAAGTTGTTTGCACTATATAATTAGTTAACAAAATCTGAGCTGATTTAACAGGTCTGACATTATTTAATTCATAGCTTGAGGACAATTTTATTTTCCATGCTCCATTATCTATAGCATTGCTCCCCCATAAAGAAAAAAAAAACACCCTCCAAAAAGAAAATAAAAAGTTGTGAATTACATAAGAAGGCTATGATGGAGAAAACATGAATGTTATACATAATCTTGTGTGGAATATACCTGAGTTGCCACATTAATGTTTTGCTGAGCTTTATCTGGCCTGACATTTTAGTGCAAGTAAATTTGAATTAGTGGCATGGAAAACATAAATGAAGACATGCATGCCAGATGCAACAGAGCCTGAACATTTTGTTAGTTCTGAGGCTGAGTTTAGAGATAACTGGTCGTGTGCTTTGTCTAAAGTTATTGTGATATTTGTATAAAATGGAGCTTTTCTTCATGGGCCTCCTCTTGAAAGTGACCTGTTTGTCCAGCTAAAATATCTAAGTAAAAATGCAAATAAATATGTGCACATCTATAGGTGTGCATCTGTGTATATATTTATCTATATTTGTCTAGCTGTGTATATGAGTGTTATATGGTATATAATATGTATATGGTATATAATATGTTATATGTTTATAATAAGGTACTAGTAGCTACCTAAAGTCCAGCAACAAATCTGGAGATAGCTTGTTCTCAAGCTCTATTGGTAACTCTTGGAACACTCTTCCAACTGAACTAACAGCCCTTTCTTCTACCCCACTTTTCAAGAAGCAGTTAAGAATCTTCCTTAAAGCCCAATGCCTTTGCCCATGCACAAATCCTGACTGACACTTTCTCCCCTAGCAGGACCATTCTTTACTATCTATTTTTAACATGCTATTTCAGGTGCTCTGATATTCTCTCTTAATTCTTACTGTAGTAGCTCACCTCCTAAGGTTTGATAAACTTTATAAACAATGCTACCCTCAAACAAAATGTTTTATTAATCCTTATACTCAAAATTTTTAACTTATTTAGTTGGGTATGTTGGTATGTTACTGTAACAGTGCTATATAAATGTTCCTGTATTTGAAATGTTTTACCTGTCTGATATCTGTATTGTATATGGTCAAGATTTCTGTCTTGTAAATTGTCTTAATGTGGAGCTTTTCTCCCCAGGTCTCCGCTGAAAATGGATATACATCCAGTCGGACTTTCCCGGTCAACAAATTTAAAATAAATAAATAAATATGAGTTATGGCTGCACACATTTTATCACTTGGTGAAATGGTGGTGTTTTCCATTGCTGGTTCAGTTTGTCAAATCATGTAATGCTCAACGGTCATTATATTGACTGTTACCTAATTTAGTGTTTTTTGCCCTTATTTTAAGTTTGTGCGAACCTATGTATGAGTGCTGTATGAGTTATAAATGAATACATTTAATTCTGTGTTGAAGTGGTGGTGTTTTTCACTGGTGCAGTTTGTTGAATTATGTAATAGTCCAAGTTCATTATATCAGCCATTACATAAATCAAGGGGTTTGCCCCTTTTTTTCATGTTGAGTGATTGTGGTGTTAGCGCATTTAATTTCCATGGGTGTGGAGGAAGAAAAACACATGGAAAAGGTTGCTTTTTGTTTTACTTTTCTTGCAAATGTAACCTATTGGTTTACATTTGCAGTTCATTTTTTTGTGATGATTTCAATGGTAATTAATGGTAAACACTGATGAGTTTGATGTTTTGTGTTTCAAACTTAGTGGCTATACACACAAAAAAAAATAAATAAATAAAAATAAAAGGCTGTTGAAGGATTAAAATTTTAAACAAGATTAAATGAAAGGTTTCATCTTTTTATTTCAGGATGTTTAAATACAATAAAACACCATGG